>NC_140590.1:1012132062-1012134562 GCF_964204655.1 Triturus cristatus | reverse complement strand
CTGAGGCCCCCAAAAGATCTTTTCGAGTACAGGAGACCATCACATGTGTATGCAGGAAGGTGTAGGAAATGTTTGACATACTTTCTAATTGTTTGATCCAGGATGTTTAAAGTTTTCGCTTCTGTTCCTGTCATTTCCAGTTTAAATGACAGTTTAGGGATCAAGTATTTACAGAATATTTCTATTTTCTGTGTGGGCTTAAGTGGTAGATTGTCGAGTTTTTGAGCCCAGTCAACAAGAACCTCATTAATTTTGTTGTTGCTTGAATGGCCGGTGTGTGGATCGAAGTTCAGTCCGAGGTATCTCTCACTTTCTCCTGGGTGGATGTTTTCAATGTTTTGTTTTTCAAATTGCCATGGTCTACAGTTGTTTACTAGGATCTTATCTTTACGATGACTTATATAAAATCCATGTGTTTTTTTCACATTAAGTTTTAATCCTGTTATTTTACTGAATTTTTCAATGATTTTCAGATTTGTACTCATTCCTTCCCAGGTGTTGCTGAGTACTGCGATGTCATCGGCAAAGGCCAGAGCGGTGATTTGCTTGATGAGATTATTGGAACCAAATGTGAAGCCCTTGCCTTCTTTCTGAAGATCACAGATCAGAGGATCCATGGCAATATTAAACAGCAGTGGGGATAAAGAGTCACCTTGTTTAACTCCTGACTTCATTGTCATTTCTGGAGTTGCTTCATTGTTTTTTCCCTTGAAAAATGTTGTTGAGTCAGTGTATAAGTCTTTTATTATGTCTCTGATGCATGATGGAACCCTGTGTCTTTCAAGACTCTGTAAAATATGACCATGGCTGACAGAGTCAAAAGCTTTTGATATGTCTATGAACACCACTGCCAACGAGCTTCTGTTCTTTCGTGCCCCTTTTATAATGTTTTGCAGAAGAGTCAGATTTTCGAGACAACCTCGCACCTTCATGAAGCCTTTTTGTCTCGTATTTATTTCAACGAAAAATGTGAGTCTTTTGGTTAATATTTTTGTGAACAGCTTCATGAATGCCGTACCGATAGTAATTGGACGCCAATTACTTATCTTTCTGAGTTCGCTAATCGGTACATTCTTGGGTATTAGTATTGACCTGTTCTTCTTAATACTTTCTGGTACTCTTCTCATCAATAGCCAAGACGATAAGATTCTGGGTAGTAGTCTTGGTTGCCTGCTATGCACTTTATTTAAGTCATTCAGACCAATTTTATCAGGCCCCACTGCTTTCTTTAAATCTGATTCATCAAAGGCTTTAGTTACTTCGAGCAGTGTAATTTCTTTACATAAACTTCCAATTTCCCATTCATCTGGTATTCGGTCAATTGGGATGAATTTGGGATTTTTCTTGTTCTCTTTTTCAATTATGCCTTTATAGTATTGGAAGATTTCATCAGCACTGATTTGACAAGTGGCATCTTCTGCCCCATCAGTGATTATCCTGGCAATTTTCTTTTTGTCTTTTTGGAACATTGTCTGATATTCTTTGTAACTGCCCTTTGCTTTTGTATATTTTTTCTTTTGTGTTTGATTGGGCCTTCCATCTTTCTTTGGTATCTTGTTTTGTCCAGGGGCAGTCTGTTGCTCAACTTGAGCAGAGTTCATAGGTTCATTGTTGGGTTCGCTCGATAGTTCGGTATGATTTGATGGTTCAGGACTTATATCATTGGTGTTTTCTGATATATAAGTCACTATCTCATCCATCAGATCCATAGCAGCATCATGATGCTGGATGTTTTTTGTGTACTTTTCGATTTCTGTGATTCTATCATTTAGCTCATCAAAGTTTCTTATTTTTGGCGCTCGTTTCCGATTGATAAAGTCTCTGCGCCTTTCTGTTGTTACTTCAACTGCAATCTCTGGTTCATCGCAGGAGTCATTCTCAGAGACATTGGATGCTTGCAGTACATCCTTTGTCGATTTTTTGCTCTTATCTCTTCTATCTCTTCTTTTTTCTGCAATTTGTTTACTATTTTTATTGTCAAAATGCGGGACCATCAGCGCATTAATGTTTCTTTTGTTCTCGTACATTTTTTCCAATTCTGTTAATAACAATATTTCCTCCTGTGACCATAGTTTTGATGGTTTGCTGCTTGCTAGAGCTGCCAGTCTCGCCTCATTTTGCGCTCTTGGATGTGCGTGCCGAGCATGTTGTGAAACTCCAATCTTTGTTCCAAATCTGAGGTCACAGTAGCTGCACAGGAATGACAGCTCTCCTTTTTGAGGTCTTCCTTTACATTTTGCATAGTGACATGCAATATTGTGATATTCGGCTTCTTTGTCACATTTTGAACAATACGCTTTGAGATAGAAGCCTTTATGCTTGTTGGAGACATGTTTTCTCAATTCTTTGAAGGTTCCCATCATGTCTCCACACAAGTCACATTTATACTTTTCGTTTGGGTATTTCCAATATGTGACTTTTTTGGAGTAGTCACTTTTCTTTGTTACCAGTTCTTTGCTGATTTCGTATACATCCGGTAGGTTTTCAAAATTGGCTGTAT